>NW_027507785.1:131165644-131168144 GCF_037356315.1 Lithobates pipiens
TATACACACACACACACCATAGTGCTGCCCTCCATATATACACACACACACACACACCATAGTGGTGCCCTCCATGTATACACACACACACACACACACACCATAGTGGTGCCCTCCATATTTACACACACACACACACCATAGTGGTGCCCTCCATGTATACACACACACCATAGTGGTGCCCTCCATGTATACACACACACCATAGTGGTGCCCTCCATGTATACACACACACCATAGTGGTGCCCTCCATGTATACACACACACCATAGTGGTGCCCTCCATGTATACACACACACACACACACCACAGTGCTGCCCTCCATGTATACATACATACACATACACACACACACACCATAGTGGTGCCCTCCATGTATACACACACACACACACACCATAGTGGTGCCCTCCATGTATACACACACACACACACACCATAGTGGTGCCCTCCATGTATACACACACACCATAGTGGTGCCCTCCATGTATACACACACACCATAGTGGTGCCCTCCATGTATACACACACACACACACACCATAGTGGTGCCCTCCATGTATACATACACACACACACACACACACACACACACACACACACACCATAGTGGTGCCCTCCATGTATACACACACACCATAGTGGTGCCCTCCATGTACACACACACACACACCATAGTGGTGCCCTCCATGTATACACACACACACACACACACACACCATAGTGGTGCCCTCCATGTATACACACACCATAGTGGTGCCCTCCATGTATACACACACACACCATAGTGGTGCCCTCCATGTATACACACACACACCATAGTGGTGCCCTCCATGTATACACACACACACCATAGTGGTGCCCTCCATGTATACACACACACACCATAGTGGTGCCCTCCATGTATACACACACACACACACCATAGTGGTGCCATCCATGTATACACACACACACACACACCATAGTGGTGCCCTCCATGTATACACACACACACACACACACACACACACACCATAGTGGTGCCCTCCATGTATACACACACACACACACACCATAGTGGTGCCCTCCATGTATACACACACACACCATAGTGGTTCCCTCCATGTATACACACACACACCATAGTGGTGCCCTCCATGTATACACACACACACACACACACACACCATAGTGGTGCCCTCCATGTATATACACACACACACACACACCATAGTGGTTCCCTCCATGTATACACACACACACCATAGTGGTGCCCTCCATGTATACACACACACACACACACACACACCATAGTGGTGCCCTCCATGTATACACACACACACACACACACCATAGTGGTGCCCTCCATGTATACACACACACCATAGTGGTGCCCTCCATGTACACACACACACACACACACACACACACACACCATAGTGGTGCCCTCCATGTATACACACACACACACCATAGTGGTGCCCTCCATGTATACACACACCATAGTGGTGCCCTCCATGTATACACACACACACACACACCATAGTGGTGCCCTCCATGTATACACACACACACACCATAGTGGTGCCCTCCATGTATACACACACACACCATAGTGGTGCCCTGCATGTATACACACACACACCATAGTGGTGCCCTCCATGTATACACACACACACCATAGTGGTGCCATCCATGTATACACACACCATAGTGGTGCCCTCCATGTATACACACACACCATAGTGGTGCCCTCCATGTATACACACACACACACACACCATAGTGGTGCCCTCCATGTATACACACACACCATAGTGGTGCCCTCCATGTATACACACACACACACACACCATAGTGGTGCCCTCCATGTATACACACACACACACACACACACACACCATAGTGGTGCCCTCCATGTATACACACACACACACACACACCATAGTGGTGCCCTCCATGTATATACACACACACACACACACACACCATAGTGGTGCCCTCCATGTATACACACACACACACACACACACACACCATAGTGGTGCCCTCCATGTATACACACACACACACACACACCATAGTGGTGCCCTCCATGTATACACACACCATAGTGGTGCCCTCCATGTATGTATACACACACACACACACACACACACCATAGTGGTGCCCTCCATGTATACACACACACACACACACACACCATAGTGGTGCCCTCCATGTATATACACACACACACCATAGTGGTGCCCTCCATGTATACACACACACACACACACCATAGTGGTGCCCTCCATGTATACACACACACACACACACACACACACCATAGTGGTGCCCTCCATGTATACACACACACACACACACCATAGTGGTGCCCTCCATGTATACACACACACACACACACACCATAGTGGTGCCCTCCATGTATACACACACACACACCATAGTGGTGCCCTCCATGTATACACACACACCATAGTGGTGCCCTCCATGTATACACACACACACACACACA